>NW_027103587.1:1787562-1827641 GCF_902728285.1 Clytia hemisphaerica | reverse complement strand
GAAAGGGGCAAAAGATGTAAAAGATTCTATTCATGTTTTGATTCTAAAGGCTTTCTCCCTTAACAATATGTTTTCACTGATGTTATTATACAAAAAAATTGAAAGCTAAATTTAGATCAGAATCTTTGAAAATAAAACCAATGTAAAACCAATCAAATAAAAGTATGTATGTATCCCTTTAAAAGGGAGTGTACATCTTAAATTAAGCAAATGTTTCAGAAATTTGACCGCTTGGAAAGAGAAAATTACTGTCATGATGTCAAAAAAACCTTTTCCAGAATTTATTAATGGCTTACTTACCTATGACATGATGTATTGATAAATGCTTTCGCAGCCTCTCTTACAACGTACCAGACATCATCTTTTTGGTTTCATCTAAATCTTTATGTATTTTGTAAGATTCAGCTACATCTTGTGTTTTCACTAAGGGTCCTTTTTCAACAATGAATGCTCCAGTAGCAGCTACAGTTCTCAGATGGTCAGTTTTAGCGGATGCGTTCAATAAAGCTGAAGTTTCAGCAAGAGTGTGGAAGGCTTCTTCCATTTCCTCATTTGGATTATTGTCACGATTCCAATTGGAGATTTCATTTCTTCCTTCTTTGACATACCATTCCTTTGTCAATGCAAGAGGAAGTCCATTGTTCTGCTGATGCATTAATGGTGATTCAATCCATGAATCATCCGTTTCTGGTTCAAATGTTGAATTGTCTGTTTTTGATTTGTTTGGTGATTGATTTTTCTGGTGTATTCTTTTGGTATGTAAAATTTCTCTATAGAGTTACTGGACATATCATTGTTCAAAGACTTTTTAATTAATGGAACAAAAAGGGTCAAGAGAAAATTGAGAGATTTGATCCCAACCTGACATTGAGGTCCAGAATATTCTGAGTGTTCTTGAGTTTTCAGATGAAGGTACTCTTGGGTAGTAAATGTTTTGCATCATTGGTAATATTTGCAAAAGATGGTCTGGGTAGACTGATTCAATTGGCATACCTAGCACATTTGATAGGGCAATTAATTGAAGTAAGGAACAGTATTTCCCCTTAATACCATTTAGGGATACTTCTGTCTTCATAGCCATCTCAAACCCATGTTTTTCACATACCCTGACTCTTTTATTACTGAAAAAAGCAATTTCATAAAGTCCTTCCAAGGAATAGTCAGCCTTATCATTAAGGGTTCTTATCTCAATTGACTTTATTTGAGGATGGCACATATAATATTTAAAGTTTTTTACAAGTTTAAGACATGTCCGGACACGTAATTCAGTTGCCAAATTTTCTGTACCATTCAGAAGAATGCTAGCTGAATTATACAAACAACGTCCGTCTCCTGTCGATTTGATGCATTGGGATTGATCAGCATGAGAGTCTATAATAAAAAAAGTATTCTTGTATTCAGTCGTTCTTTCAGTTTACAATGATGAAATAGGATGGGTATTACCAAACATCATTTATAAAGTATCTCCTACGATTTGCAGCATTTTTTAAACAAAAAAAGAACAACTTTCTTCCCTTTCGGCATTGCACGAGCAATAATTTTGAGAAATTATATTGTTTATTCTGCTTTGTCAGCATTATAGAGGTGCACCTCTTTTCTATATCATCAAAAATGATATCTTTAAGAAAGTTCTTTTTCTTTTTCTTCGTTTTGGATAAAATACGGGCAGGTTTGAAACGCCTAATACCTACTACTTAATACTTATTACCTAATACTTAATACTGACTATCTAATCCGTTTGGATACTTTAGAGACCAGAACTTCCAGGCCCTGGCTCTCTATCGCCTGTTCCAAATTCTATTCTAAGAAAATTGGTTTCGTGGAACTTGAATGTGTTATCTAAAAGAAGATTTAAATATTAAGTAAATATTTTCTTCGCCTCATATAAGTACAAAGCAAAAGGTTATTATCCCTAGTTTTTCTTCCTTTTACTTCTCTCTCTTATGACTTTGATTTAATTATAAGAACACGTGTGCAAATATCTAAAACAGTTATTCTTATACGCCCTTGTCTTCTTTATAAAGATCCAAATGGCTAAAACGTTATTTAAACGTTTTTTGAATTAATATAGGTCATTTAATTGTATCATTTTGTATTTATATCTGCATCATATCGAGTAAAGTCTCATACTGTACTACTTCTTGAGATTGGTTTGTAGGGCTTTATCATCTCAACTAGTTCTTATAGATAAAACTAATATGAATGAGCAAGCGAAATACTTTTCTCCTACAAAAAAGTGTGTCTCGACAAAATGTGTGTAGTCTGTAAACTTTATAGAAAAAGCGCGGGAAAATGAAGTGAAGAGAAAAAAGAGAGAAAATATTTTCATGTCTTCAAAACGCTATTAGAGAAAAACTTGACATTTTTTTAACACCAAATTTTCAGATTTGGTCATATTTGGCATGCTGATTATTGTAAAGTATTTTCGAGCAATTTTGAGGTATATATAGTACATATAAAGTAGTAAGTATTAGATAGTAGGTATTAGGCGTTTTAGACCTGCCCGATAAAATACAGTAGAGAGAAAAATGTTGCTAAAAAGCTTTATGGGCCCGACTGACCCTAAAATTTGAAAAATGGAAATAAAAATAAAATCATTTTTGGGCTGTTCATGTGTTTATTTTGATGGTTGCCGATTACTGCTTTCTTCGATTTTGGTAGCTTTTTAAAATTTTCAAGATTTTCATGCTCCATTTGTTCATTTTGTTTTATCAATATCAATTTTTTGTGCCTCCAATTTTTGTTAATAGCATTTTCGTCTTGATTTACCAATTTTTGGTGCTTATTGGCGTTATTCTTACGGTATATTTAGGTAAGGATCCAAATTCAACCTAGATTTGACATGTAATACACACCTGAACCAAAAAAATGTCATTTAAAGCGGCAATCCGCCACTACATCGCGCAGTTCGTTTTTGTTTTCATTTGCCTAGTTATTCAGACAAAATCACACGGATTTACCTTGATGTTACGCGCATGTTTTTGAGTAATCAAGACACGAATAATTCAGATTAAAATACAAGATATACGATAATTCACTCTTGGCTTTTTAAAAGTTATCACTCTTTTCTGACGAACAAAAAATATACAATTTTCATCTAATTGGTGACCAATAATTACATGAAATGTGAGGCTACACTTCAACTGTAATCATCAGTAATTTCAAGAGTTTTTCATCATTGATTACAAAGATATCCATGGATTACCTCTTCCGCATACCAAACCAACAAACTTAAAGATTTTAGAGACATTTGCTTGACATGAAGTAAACGCTACATCTCCACAACTTTGGACATTAAATGATTGGCAAAATGGTATTAACATTCTATTGAGATGTGAAACTGGTTCAAGTTGAAGAATTGATGAGAAAAATGGGCAGTACGAGAAATATTTGCTTTGGAATACAAAACTTATATGGACAATACTTCTGGAACAAGTTATATGGAATTGTTTACCGAGTGACCCCAAAACAAACTCTTAAATGCTTGGTTCTTACATTCATGAGGTCAGAGGTTTTGTGGATTTTCTAAACTTTTGAAACTTGTGTGATTGTTTTGGTCGTTTTCCTGACTAAAGACACTTGGAATTTGTGATTGTTTTTCCTGACTAGAGATACTGTGAACTTGTATTTGATAAACATTGCATCTTGGCTTGGAGTATGTTTTTCAATCTTTTAACGGCAATTCAGTTCTTCTTTGGATTGCTGTAGTGTTATCTTTTAGTACTCCAATGTAGATAGGTTATTTCAATTTATTTTTTTATCAATTAATTTGTGTTTATTTCATAGAATTTCAGTAGTCTATATGTGATAAGTTGTCCAAGAAAGCATTGTTTCGAGGTTTCCATGTTTCGTCAAAACCTGTCAAAGACATTTATAGACATTTTATAAGTATTTCCTTTCCTAACTTTATATAATTTTAAAGAGAAAACAAGAGCCTTTGTTTTCGGTTTTATTATTACAAAGCTTTGAGAAACCTTTTTTTGGACTAAAAAGTCCAAATTCATAATCTGAAATTTTCATTGATTTTCTTGTAACATCTCAGACACTTGTATGTTTTAATAAAAAAATAATATCTTACATCTATTTTTAAAAATTATCCTCTGTTCTTTGTTTTTCAACCGATTTCTTTTTTACCTCTAAATCAAATTGAACTGCTACTGCCAAGGGAGATTTAGACAATTGAAGATAACTAAGAGTAATTATGAAAATCTTATATGAAGCCTTCAGCTAAAACAAAATGATAGCTTTTTTCTGAAAAAAGGAAGATAAATTTTTTTGTGCCTTCTCTGTCACTCTGATCAGTTCGCATAAGTTTGTTTTTATTTTTTTTCCCGTCAAAAGTCATGTGATATTCTTATCTCGATCACTCTTTCACCTGATAACAGCTGTTCATAATTTTCTTACGCGCAAGGTAAACCTCTGAAGGCACTTAAAAATTATACATCTTAGGAAAATAGTCCTCCCAGCGGAAAAATATACAACAAGAATCTTTTGCTGTGCGCCTGAAAATCAAAAACTGATACGGCGCCCTATTCATAAACAGCAACTTTCTTGTCATTCCTAGTCCTTTTAAACGAACACGGTCCTTACGATTTCGAGATTGCATATTCGTCAGATTGTTATATTTTCACACATCCCTTTAGAGCTTTAGCGTGGTGTGCAGAAAACAATAACAAACCGTGTTATGTAGTGGCAGATTGCCGCTTTAAAAAAGGTTTTGAGCCTTACTGGGGGATGATTGGCAATTTACAGTAAAAAATGCTCTAAAAGTGGCATTCTAAGGTTTAGTTGCTAAAATCCATGATGGTGTTGATCATTCTTAGTGTATTTTTAATTTTTGGCCAATTTCATCATGAATATTCTTTTAGAGTATATTCTTATAAAAAAGAGTGTATTTTAACAAACGAGAAATATTCATCATTCATTTTGTTTGCATTCTATCGATCCAATGAGAAATGACATAAAATGAGAGTTTCCTGTCTGCTTAATTTTTGCAAATTAGATACTTTTGTAACCATAAACAGTTTTAAAAGTTTAAAAAATTTATGCCTCTTTATGCCTATGTAATCTAACCAACGAAATCAAATGAATAATAGAATAAGTTTTACATAAACGATTTGATCTCACAAGGTGAGTGGTCATCTAATTTTAAGACAAGTTTAAATAGACGGGGTTTCCCTTTAACAAAAGAGGGAGAATAATAAGAGTGTTTCGCAATCGTCTCTTTAAATTCTGTGAGAGTAATGCCTATGTAATCTAACCAACGAAATCAAATGAATAATAGAATAAGTTTTACATAAACGATTTGATCTCACAAGGTGAGTGGTCACATCTAATTTTAAGACAAGTTTAAAGAGACGGGGTTTCCCTTTAACAAAAGAGGGAGAACAATAAGAGTGTTTCGCAATCGTCTCTTTCAATTCTGTGAGAGTAATGCCTATGTAATCTAACCAACGAAATCAAATGAATAATAGAATAAGTTTTACATAAACGATTTGATCTCACAAGGTGAGTGGTCATATCTAATTTTAAGACAAGTTTAAAGAGACGGGGTTTCCCTTTAACAAAAGAGGGAGAACAATTAGAGTGTTTAGCAATCGTCTCTTTAAATTCTGTGAGAGTAATGCCTATGTAATCTAACCAACGAAATCAAATGAATAATAGAATAAGTTTTACATAAGAGACGGGGTTTCCCTTTAACAAAAGAGGGAGAACAATTAGAGTGTTTCGCAATCATCTCTTTAAATTCTGTGAGAGTAATCAAAATAAAAAAATGGATCGATCGAAGCAGAAGCGATTTGCTTTGCTTCTTGCTATTTTCTGTTCGAAGAAAAAGCTGTATCAGAGGAGAAAAAGACAGTTCATGCTTGCATTTTCAAATTTAATTATAATCTCTGACTGAAGCGGTCGGGAAACATTTGAAAGGCTTTTGAAAGAGAAGAACGATGGTTTGATCAAATGTTTGCCCGAGTGCTTGATCCCGATTATGAAAAATATTGGAAAATGGATTTTAGAATAAATGGGGAAACATTCATGGTTGAACTTGTGAGAGATAGAATGGAGAGAAATGATACAAATTTTAGACACACACCACACACTAGTCTCATAAAATGTCTCTGTTAATACAAAAATTCACAGAAAAGTTTTGGATTTTTAGATTACACTCCCAGGGTACGATATCTTAAGTAATAGTGGTCTATTTTGAAGAAAGAAATTTCAATAAATTATCAAATTTAAAAGGAAGACGCAATTCTTTCGTTCTTTTGAGCATAAACTAATTAGCTCTCTCTTATTTTTTTCTTAAAATAATGTTTACAAGAATAAGATTTCGTTTATTAAGTAATATTTTAAAAGTGTTGATTGATGCGTGAGACCTTTTCATTGAACATACAATTATGTCGGTGTTTTTTTAGACTGTACCAGAGAGATCTTAGAAAAGAGGGAGAAGAGAATTTTCATTTCAGAACCACTTAAAGGGCCTGAGTCCGACACTTTCCATCTCGACATCAAAAACTCCGAATTTATTTGCGAGAATATTATTATTCTTTCGATTTTGGAAATAAACAGGGTCAGACCCGTAGAACAATAAATTAATTTGGTCTCGCTTTATACGATAAAAATATTATCGTTTTTGGACCTACCGGGAGGTCCTTTAATTTGACCGTTGTCCGTTCGTCTGTTACAAGCTTTTCTCGGGATTGGCTCATTAGTTTTTTTTAATTTTTTGCACAATGATATAAAATAGCAATGCCTGAAAAGTGAAGGAGCCCGATTTTTGAAAAAAATTTTTGGGGGCAAATTTGGGCCAAAAACTACCTAAAAATAAGGTTTTTTGGACTTTGTGCAAAATTGCTTCATTAGTTTTTCCTGATTTTTGGCAGAAAGATAGAGTGCAAGGTACCCTAAAATGTGGCTGAAGTAATTTTTCTCGGAAATTTTCTTTTTGTCGTAAAATACGGATTTTCGCAGGTTTGGCCCAAAAACTACCTAAAAACAAGTTTTTTTTGGAGTTGGTGCAAAATTGCTTCATTAGTTTTTCCTGATTTTTGGCAGAAAGATGGAGAGCAATGTTCTCTAAAAAGTGACTGAAGCAGATTTTTTCTGAAAATTTTTTTGGGCCGTAAAAATCGGTTTTTCTTATTTGGGGAAATTCCCTTATGTCATTTTTAGGGAAAAAGAGCGTTTCTGGCGATTGGATCGATATTTTTTTCTGAATTTTTGTACTTTGATGTAATATGGTAATATTTAAAATCTGATGAAGTCGGATTTTCAAAAAATAATTTTTTAGGGCAAATTTGGACCAAAATGTGCCTAAAAATGGGGTTTTCTGGACTTTGTGTGCAATTGCTTCATTAGTTTTTTCAAATTTTTTGGACAAAGATAAAAGGCAAGTATCTCTAAAACGTAGCTCAAGCTGTTTTTTCCGGAAAAAAAATTTTGGCCGTAAAAATCGGATTTTCTCAATTGGGGAATTTCCCTTTTGTCATATTTAGGGGAAATGAGCATTTCTCGAGATTGGCTTTGTGTTTTTTTCTTATTTTTTTGCATAGTGCTATAAAATGGTAATATTTAATTTCTGATGGAGCCTGATTTTCGAAAAGATATTTTTTTGAGCAAATTTGGGCAGAAAAGTGCCTATATTCAAGCTGCTCATTACACTTTCTTACTCTCTTGCTATTTGTCCTATTTTTATCTGATTTTGATCACCAGGTAGGTCCGTTCAGCATGTTGCTTGTTTTTCCTGTCTTCTCTTTCTATCGCTGATCGGTAAGGGAATTTCCCTATAGTCTTTTTTTCTCTCTCTTTTGTGAATTGTTTACCTCTTTATTTAACGAAATTCAAAGTCTATCACCATAATTCAGTTCATTTTGGGATAAAAATTGGATAGATCCTTTTGTTTCAAAGTGTTTTTTTAAAGGAAAACCAAACATACATCTTTGAAACCATTGATGTAAAAATCTAGAACTCGACGCTTGAAAATAAAAAGTGTTTTTTTATTCCCCTCAAATTACTCCTTTGTAAAAGCTAATTTTGCAATTTTTGCAGTATGATAATCCACTCTCGACCATTTGAAGGGATGTTTTAAAAGCTGGTACCTTACCATGGGATACCCCCGATGGTCTACCTTATGGTCTACCCTGATTTCTTATTCATTTGAATCAATCTGATCATTTGAAAAAGAGAGAAAACTATTTGAGAAAAATTAAGCTTTTATTCTTATTGGAACCTCTGTAGAATCGCGATTTTTATAAAAAATTAGGTTCGCATACTCTTGCTCTGAAAAATTACGAGAATAGCGCTGGTGGGCTATTTAATCATCTCACGATTACTTACAGTGTTTTTAACGAACTATGATATATGTATCGATCATATCACGTATCAATCAACCTTTTCGGTAGAAAACTATTTTCTGGCAAAAAGTGAAGAAAATCTTTTTTACGACGATAATTTTTAACCAAATGCTTTGAACATTTTTTCGTTTGAAACTAAATGCTTGGATGCTAAAATTTAGGGTTCGTATACCATTTACAACAAAAAGAACCCGATAGAAATTATAAGAAAGGATTACTCAGTTTATTGGTGTTTTCTGTGCTTCACTTTTAATGTCTCTTGAAACCGGACGTCAACTAATAACTTATTCGGCAAAATTGACGACTTTTTACTGATAAGGTATATGCTATATGTTATGAAGAAAAATATGAGCGAAGCAAAATGAAAGAAAAGAACTTTCATAAGGTGAAGAAGAGTGTGAGAGTTTGGAGTTTTAGGAGAATTAAAAGGATGATATTAAGTATTTTTGAAAACAAATCTACATATAAGATATATATCATAGGTGTTTTATGGTTCCAAATAAAGACTAAAAAAATGGCATGTAAGACGATCTAGAGGGAGAATTTTCAAAAATTTCTCTCCCGCGTCATCGCAAACCATGGTGGCACTTCGTAAAGCACTACACGTTTTTTTAAAATTGGTGTTTTTCCATTTCAATATATTCAAAACCTTTTTGGGAAAATCATCCTAAAATATTCTTCACCGTCCCAGCCGGCAAAAAAACGTTCGAAAAACGTTTAAAAAACGTTTGTCACAACGTTTAGGAAACCTTTTTTTCAGGTTGTATTTGTCGCACTTTACAACGTTTTTTCACAACGTCAAAAAAACGTTTTTCAAACGTTTATAGATTACGTTTGTGTAAGACGTTTTAAAAACGTTGTTTCCACGTTTTCTTCTAGAGACTTGAAAGTCGTCTTTTTTGGAACGAATTATGGACGTTTTTAGTAAAGACGTCTCTAGGACGTTTCTGAGGCGTCTTAATTTTATGAATTTAGGTATGGCACGTCTCTGAGCCGACTTGAAAACGTCTTTAAATTTTTTTTGGATTAGTTTTAACATGTCTCTAAGACGTTCATTGCACTATTATGAGAAAGACCGTACTTACATTTGAATTTTCTTTGAATGCTCTTTTCTTTTCTATATAATTTTCTGTGCATGAAAATCTACAATCAGTATGAGACGTTAAAAATCATGCCTTTTCTTTCCACGGAAAAAAGAATGCTCCAGAAGGGTAAATAAATCCTTCTTAAATCTCATGGCCGAACTTAATGTTTCACGAAATGTATTACCAAGGACTTTGCTAAATTATTGTCGTTGAGACAGGGGTGTTTCCAAGTCAAATTTCAGTAGTTTGAAGTACCAAGTTCACTCAGTGATGCAGGGGTATTAACAAGAAACTAGCCGCATGCGCAGCGTCGCACGCTGCGTGTCCCAATCCAGTGAATTACTATACATCTAAAAGATTCTAACGGAAGAAAGATAGCCGCCGATTGATGATTTGATTTTGATTTTAGGAAATAAAGGAGAAAAAAGATAACATTGCATTGCAATTTTTAACCACTAACCACAATTATACAGTATATTTTAGATTTTCTTGGCCATCGTGGTTGGACATTCGAGGGTGACTTTGAAAGACTTTGAAAAGTTTTGAAAGTGATAGGGAGCGGCTATCGTAAACAAAAAGTTTTAAATCGCATCTGAATAAGAATTCTTTCAAATGACAAAAAAAAATTGGGAAGAAGGTTGATTTTAACACATCAAGCTCCAAACTTGGTGAATAGAAAATAGTATCTTGGGGTCTCAAAGTTAGTCTAGTGGTAGGAAATCTGCTTAAGGTGCAAAGAGATGATGGTTCAACGCCATGAAGAGGAGGCTTTGTAGAGCTTTGTTAGATTTTCGAAAACTTTTTACAAAACGTTGTAAACACACATGTTTAAGCGTATTAATATATAGATTAGAGGGACAATTTCAAAGTGAAAGTTTGAAAGACACTCTTGTTATACCCTTGAATGAAGTGACTAATTTTACGCAAGCCACAGTTGGCTTACTGGTTCAAAAGAATGCACATTCTTCAAAAAGACCAAAGTTCAAACCGGGACCAAGTATTATATAAAAATGTTTTAAAAAGTTTTGAAAGTGATGGGGAGCGGCTATTGTAAACAGAAAGTTTTAAAGAGCATCTGAATAAGATATCTTGGGGTCTCAAAGTTAGTCTAGTGGTAGGAAATCTGCTTAAGGTGCAAATAGATGATGGTTCAACCCCACGAAGAGGAGGCTTTGTAGAGCTTTGTTAGATTTTCGAAAACTTTTTAAAAACCGTTGTAAACACACACGTTTAAGCGTATTAATATATAGATTAGCATAGTTATGTGTAGATATTATTTAAGTTTTGCTACATTTCACCTACCTGTACTAGCATTTTTTCGGTACTTTCTGCTGGCGATCAGATCTTAGGCACTACACTTTCGTCTCAAAAAACGTTTTATAGACGTTTAAAAAACGTTGATCAGAAACGTTGTGTGCCGGCTGGGGTATTCCTAAGGTTAGGATCCGAATTCAAATTGAATTTAACATGCAATACCTCAAGCAAAAGTAATCCACTTTTGCGAAAGTCTTGAGTAATACTAAAGTCTGTTCCAAAAAAATTTGGCAGTCCGCACATTTTCATTCATTGCTCTTGAAAGAGACAAGATATAATTAAAAGTAATTAATACCTCGTTGCAAAGATAATTCTGAGCGGGATATTTTAAGGCTTTGAAAATTTCGAAAATGAAGAAGAAAAATGAAAAAGAAAAAAATGAAAACTTTTTACGCTGGACCAAAAATCTTGATTTTCCACTTTTCTGAAACTTCAGACTTCACTGATTTCAAATACGTATGCAGAATTTTCATATCTATCCAATACCTAAAGTTACAGCCCTTCAAAGTAGGCTAAAAACGAGGTATTAATGAGGTATTACTTTTTATTATATCTTTTCTCCTTCAAGAGCAATTTATCAAAATGTGCGGACTGCCAATTTTTTTGGAATAGGTTTTAGGGGATAAATGGCAATTTACAGGTTTATATTCTCTAAAATCTTTTGACTTTCTTATTAAAAAAAGTGTCGAAGCAAAAAAATACTGCACACCTGATGAATGAGTGGCAAAAGAAAAAGGGAAAGTACCACGATCATGACTTTCCTTCTTGCAAAGTGGCCTTTTTTATCTCTCGTTGGAGGGAAAATAACCTCTATCTTTTCTGAAGACATTTTTTCTTTCGAAACTGCACCTGAATGGACATTGCACCTACCCGACCTAACCAATTCCAATCCAAAACGGTTAAGATAATTTTACTAGAAAATGAATATCCTTTTTACGAATGGTTAAGGATAGCCGAGGCAAAAAACTTTTTCTAAAAAAGTAATTGTTCTCTAGAAATCCTAAACATGCGTTACGTGTGTGACAATTTTTTGAAATTGAAACTTTTCTTAATCTAATTCTATAGATTTTGCTGTTTTTCAATAAAAAAGTAGTTTGTTGTATTTATGTAATATTTTTACTTTTTTTCAATTTTTTTTTTGATTAGAAATTTTTTAATTGCGAAGTATTTTTTTTACTCTTTTGAGAAATGGAATCATCAAGGGAGTATGTCTACTCCGAAATTTTTTTGCACACGGCGGGATTTCTCAAGTGGCGCGATTCGGCCAATCCCGCGTCCGAAAACCCGCTTGACTGTCTTAGCTGGGAATTGCCGTCTGTATTTTTAAAAAAGTATAGTATTTAGTTTTCTTTCTGGTCTTTGTTTTACATCAAAATACGCGCGAAGTGTATTGATTTATGAAATGATCAAAGTCCAAGGCTTCTTTTGGTACCAAGGTAAGCTTGTTGGAATTGACCCAACTTTATGGAAATTGGTGGTAAAATCTCTGAAAATTGAAATTTTGAAAAAGTGCTGTTACTTTGAGGCTTATAGAAAGCACTTTACCATGATCTTTTACTCTGTTTCTTTGCTGTTTTATATTGCCCTAAGATTGTTTTAGAGAACTGTAGTTTCAGATTTTCATGTAAGGCTTCTCAAAAAGAATAACAGTTCTAGACTGAATGGCTTTTTTGCGTCCATCGGCCTAAGTTAGTATTTAGAGGAAAAGTTATCTCTTTGGCAGTTATGTGAATTTCTTGCCATAAACAGGTGTATTTATTCATATATAGATAATGATATAACATACCCTATATACTACAGAATCTCTATATAATGAGGGTGTAGCCTGTAGCTTTCTCATGGGGGCTGAATTATTCACCGTTAACGTTAGCGCAGCGACTTAGACAGCTTTTACGATTCATCAAGGAGTACCTGTTGTCAGTTAAAACAGTTAGTTCTGGCTATTAAAAATTATTTTAAAAATCATGTCTGAAAAATGCTCTTTATATTATTTCTCTTTTTTGAAGGAAAAATCAAATGATACACAATGGCACATCCATCGTATGATCGGCTTGTTGCCACAAAATTGCAGACAGTACCACTTCTTCGATTTGAACTCGAATCCGTGCTTGACAAAATCAAACGTCGCTTATCAATTAAGCAGAGGATCACAAACCCTTGGGCGATAAAATTTCAGCAACCTTTGCACTGGTCCATTTTTTACGCCTGGTTTCAAGCTATAAGGGACCACGATAGCTATTTTGGTGTTGAATTCAAGACAACAAAAGACAAGGACGGAAGGATTAAAACAGCAATAGTATTTACAGACATTCGCAGTTTTGTCTGGCATATTAAAAAAGCGACTGAAGAAAGAACAACATCTGGTAAGAAATTGAACCCAATTGACTTTCTCAAAATCAAAAGGAATCAGTGCACTCTACAAGTGGTAGAACCGATAACGTTGATCTTTGATAGAAAGAAAAATTTGCTGTCGTTGGAAACAAAATATTCCGTGAAAAATCGATACGGGAATATAATTTCTCGACATTTTTGTTTAAATTTTCCAATTTATGTGTTTCGTTTTTGTTGTCTTCATATTGCTTCTTGATGGGTCCTAAAGGTCGCTCTCAAGCATTGAGAAAGAAACAAAAAATGATTGGTGACCTCGCGTCTAAAAGAAAATTAGTATCAGGAATGGAGAAGGAACTTGAAGAATTAGATACGAGAATTAACACCCTTCAGCATAGAAAGAAACGAAAGCTTGATCAAATAAAAACTCTAGAAAATGAAACAACATCAACAGACAATGCACAAGTGAAATATGTCGAAATCATTTCTGAAAATGTTGCCAAAAGACGGAAAAAAAATCCAACATGTGATTCATTAAGCACAAAGTCTAAGTATCGTCGGAGGAATGAGACCGATCGTGTAGCTAGGTTAATTCATGGGTCTACCGAAGAAAATTTTTCTCCAGCACTTGATGGTATGATCGATACCATTTGCACAAAGTACCCCTCACGTGTTGTTGCTAAGAAAATTTTATCATTAAATAACCCAACTCAAAAATCGATTCAAGAAATATGTGCAGCAGAATCGAAAAAAGATTACGTGTCTATTACAGTCATCATGTTATGGGAAAGGAAAAGTACATGAACATCCGCAAAGCAAATAATCAAGACAAAGATGTTCCTAACTATGTACCATATAAAGACTTATCAAAATTCATCCGTGAAATTGATATTGGTGACGTTCGAAATATAAATCCAACTTTCACATATGGAGTGGAAGATCTCGAGGAGCTTGGAGAAGGTATGTTCCGAAATTTAGAAACCTATTCATTACGACTTGCGAGGTTTTATTTACAAGTTAACAAGAGTCGAATCGATAAACTTTTAACTTTTGATGGTTTTGAGAGAAAAGATAAATCTTCGTTTTTGTTTCTCATTGCAATTGGTGGTGATGAAGCCCCTGAGGCAGGAACAGCTTTTCTTTTATCTTTTCTCAATGTTGGAAAGAGAATTGCCAGCAGTTTTGAAAATTTCTTAGTTTTTGGTGCACATGTGAAGGAGAGTGGTATCGTTGTCCAGCGTTATTTGAGAAAACTCTTAAGTGACTTGGTGTTCCTTGAAAGTAATGTTTTTGATGTGTTTATTAATGATGAGCTTTTCAAGGTAGAGTTCAAAGTACAGGCTATTCCAAACGACATGAAAATGCTAGCTTTCATTGCCGGAGAACTTAACAACAAAGCAACTTATTTCACTACATTTGCAAATGTTTGTGGTGCGGAAAGTAATGATATTACTAAAAGATTCTCGATGACTGATGATAATGCTGAATGGAAACCCTTTTCTTACGAAAAACGTGTGAACGATGCCAAAAAAGTGTCCATAAAAAAACAGGAATTGCACAAGAAAAACACCACCAAGTCGAGAACTCCATTAACAACTTACATTGCTGGCTTGAAGAGCCGACAAGAGTTTGCGCCGCGTTTAGGAAAGTTTGTTGATCTTGCCCGTTGTGAACCCTTACATCTTAAAAATAACTGTTGCAAAGAAATTTTCATGAAAATTCTCTTAAGTATTGTTCTAGTTGAAGCAAAATTGCCATCATCAGTCAAAGAGTTCAAGGATATCAAGGATGATAACATTTTTAAAATTTTCATCAGTTTTGTCAAAACTGATATGAATTGCAACTATCTTGCTAAGAAACTGATTTCATGGTTTAATGACAACAAAGAAAAGCAAAAGGAAAGAGATTTTGGTTTTCGGTTTCGTGGTAAAGAAAGTGGAAATTTCTTAAAATTTTTTCCAAAGATGGTTGAACTCCTTCAATCGCTAATATCATCAGATCGCCTCGAAAAATTGTTCATTTATTTTTATCAGGCTTTTCATCTTCGAAAAATGGTCTCATACTCAGTGCGTATACAAAATTTAACCGATGTTGATGTTGATGATGTTTTAATCACTGGACGATCCTTGTTTTTAAGTTGTGCATTATTTGATTCAAAACTTACACCGAGCATGTGGTGTTTTGCTGTAGTTGCTCCAGCTCATATAGCTGATTGTATGAAAAAGTTGAAACTTGGACTAGGTGTTATGACAATGGAGGGTAGAGAGCAGAAGCATCAAAAGATCAAAAAGTATGCAGCGAACACCACAGTGCAAAACCGATGGAGCTACATTTTTCGCCACGAGTTTATACAACTTATATATTTGCGTGAGAATGGATATGATACGCTCCGTTATAGAAAGCGATTCAACAGTTATCTACCAAAACAAACACCAGGTCATTGTAGTTCTTGTTATTTAACGCTTGAAGATGGAAAATGCGGTGTTTGTGCTCATCCAAAAATGTCTGGAGTCAAAAGAAAAATAATCAACAAGTTATGATTTTATTTTGTACTTTAAAAATTTTATTTCAAGTTCCTTCATGACCATTCCCTGTTTTTTGTTCCTGATCCTTTTTTGTTGCTCTATATTTTTATTTTCATGTGAGATAGTTTTTATTTTTTAAAACCATATTTACCATATGAGATTTATTTTGTTTATAACATTTTTAGCTGTTCATATTTCATCGAAAACAGTCATTTTAAAGAGACTTTTTACATTTTATTGACATTATTCTATAGGCAAAACAGTAAAAATTTCCCTATTTATTTTTAAGGTTTTGCATTAAAGATTGAGCTTTTTTGGAGTGTCTGAAATAGTTTTTTTACCTTTTTCGGAAAAATTTACCTTTCGGTCAAAAAATTACAGTGTCAAAAATTAGGTACCGCAAAAGGAACACAAAATATTTGCCGGAAACTTCTTTGGGAAAATGTACTTGGTCATTAGAAAAGGGTTATATTTTATTAAGATTTTTAGATGTATATAAAGTTTACGACATTTTTATTTAGATATAGGCTTTACTTTATTTAGATTGTTTTCATTGTTAAAAAAAATATTTAGGAAAGGTAAAACGGTTAGAAGTGTCATATTTTATTCAGCTTTTTTTTCTTTTTGAGTAAAAGAGATTTTTCATATTAAGAAAAATAATAAAGACGTAATACACAATTGTCACTTATTACAATAGTTGTGCTAGTTTATTTATACACTTTGATTTCTATATTAGTTTACAAATCTATCATCTGTTCATGTACAAATTTTAAATTTCTATATGGATGGGTTGACAGAAATGGAAAACTATTTTTGGAAATTTAAAGCTGCAATAAAAAGAAAGTGTATATAAAATCTTTACAAAAAGAGCTATATAATTTGAATTAAGATTTTTTAATTGGTACAGAGTGTGATAGACTTTTTTAATATACCACTTTCGTCTTGATTTGTAGGCAAATTAGGAACCGTTTCTAACACGGCAACCAATGAGAATTAATCATTTCCCATTGTCTGCCGTGCTAGAAACGGAAAAATTATATTATATTTTAAAAATCTTCAATGAAAATCTTCTGTCTGTTTTATGGCTATATGTGCATCTACAGAAAAAAGCTGATTTAAAGTTAAATCAATGCACCAGTGGACGAAAATTTGCTATATAAATCACATCTTTAAAACGGCGATTTTGTCAAATGATTTTGCATGACTTTGGTTCCAGCTAAAGAAATTTTCTCGGTCTAGTAGATAGGACTGTAAAAAAATGCTGTATGAAGGCTCAGATTTGCAGAATTCCTACGCATAACATAAGCATATAATTTCAGCCTGAAATATTTTTCAAGTTGTCATTTTTTATCTGTTTAAAACTAAGGTTTGATAGAGGTCAAGTAAAAAAAGACATTCCACTGCTCCCAAAATGTGAACAAATTTTTACAAAATTTCTGAAACTTCAGTAGTAAATTTAGCAAGAGTCGTTTCGATAAACAGACTGTACCTTTATAATCATAAAGGTTGGTGAGTTCAGTCAAAACACAGATTTGATCTGCAGCATCATGCTTCACCTTGTCTCAATAGAGGAGTCAAATTGAAATAACCATCGCCAAAAACGAACTCTCTGGTAGTTTTCCTTAACTTCAAAAAAAGTGAATACCCCGCATCCTGGGAACCATAGAAATCTTTAAACAATATTTATTCGAGCTGTGATACTCGCCCTCATTTATATTCTCCAAAACATAACAAAATACCCATCCATAGTCTAGAACTTCTGAAACTTTAGCAACTGCACTAAAAAAAAATTACAATAGCTAAGGCGGCCATCAAAAAATTGTTCTATTCGCGTTGCAACAGGTGTTAAAAATGCATGCGGGACGGGCCGACCGGCGGTCGGAAAAATTCCCGGGTTTTTGAAAATCACTTCTGTAAGATGGCCGCCAGAGCGATCAAGAAAAAAGGGAAAAATATGATGCGGGCTGGTGACGCGAATAGAACAATTTTTCGATGGCCCCCTAATCTTCTTTTGATACATCCCATATTTTGATCAGCCAAGAAACTAGATAGATATATAACGAGAAAACTTTTTATCGATCAATTTTTGCATCATCCCTCTCACTTCATTTTTGTCACTCAAAGTTCTTTTCGACAATGATGTTTTGATTCAAGTTCTGGGTTTTGAAAATAAATTTGATTGTTAATTTTCGAACGTTTTGCAGTGCAACGCCTTCCGAATGAAAAACCCTACCTTGTCAGACATGGCGTTCTAAATAATTTAGAGCGCCATGTTATCAAAGGATCTCTGATGAAAACTTAGCCTCCGGCAGTCTAATCGACAATGGAATAGAAGTAGAAGGTGACTCTTAGTATTAAAACATAAAGTCATAAAAATTGTAAACTGGATAAATATCAGTTCTTGATACCCAGAAAATCTATGACTTTATTGCGAAGCGAATTTATGAGCGAAGCAGTTTTGCTATATTGTGCACGTACCTTTAACTTCTATCCCAAGCGAAAATTTGCTATAAAATTTGCTATATAAATCACATCTTCAAACCGATGATTTTATCAAAATGACCTTGAATGGTTTGGCTTGAAGCCACGAAAACTTCTCGGTTTGGTAGCTAGGACTGCGAAAAATGCCGTTTTAAAATGGTGTACCCTAGCAGTGAACAGCAACAAAATTACCGGAAGCCGAAACACGGACTTAGAATCTGAAGTTGATCAAATTGCCGCGCGGGCGGCACGCATCTAAGCAATCTAAGCAGTGGTTCTTCAGTTTTTAATGTTTATTTTGCTGTTAAATGAAAAAAAAAAAGTTTGAACGGTGACAGAAAGGATCTTCATCATCCCTTGACTTTTAACAGCAAGTATCAAGTATCAAAAAATAAGGTCAATCAATGAGAGGTTTTTGCAAGTCGCGCGGGCGGGAGGAGTGCTCTTTTAGTGAACGAAACTTACCTTGCAAAACCAAGTGGATATTCTATGATAAAGAAGTACGAAGGTAATCAAATTTATCGAATTTGTCAAGAAATAAATCAAAACTGCCGAAGAACCAACAAGCCATCTTTGTACATTTTTGTTTTTGTTTTATTTTTATGTTTTGTGATGATTTCGAGGGACGATTCTGGACGATTCGTGATTCGAATAAAAATGTTCGATCGTTCGACGAATATCGTTTGATTTTATTAAGGCACCATTTACACTAGAATAACTAGAAGGAAAACAAAAGAGCGCTGCGCGGGCAGCGGCGGGTGTTGTGCCGCCGTGGATTATGTAATGTGTTTGGGGCATTAAGGCTCTTACGACCCTGTCTCTATAGCGGCTTTATTAGAAGAGGGATTTTTAGAGAGTCTCTTATTTTGCTAGCAACTTGCGAATTGAGGTGGAGTCTGGATCGCTTCGCAACCCTTATACAATACGGCTAGTTGTTGAAATAAGACAAATATTAACAAGTTGTGTATTACTTACCAATAAGGTACACAAAATCTACTGCCAATTACCAGAAAAAAAGCTCTAAGTCTGATTCCATTAAGGCAAGAGTCACCAGTCACCAACCACCAGCCAGAATGTTTACTGAATTCCCGAAGTCGATCTGCCCGCCGCTTTGTCTACCATTTATGTTTTTAACGATTTCGCTAACGTCAGCAATTTTTCCCGCGACTTCCATTTGACCGATTTTCATGTTCGATTTTTCCCGCCGTGGCACGATCTTTACTAATTTTTCAATCTTTCTTTGTCTGGCGATCGATGGTGAATTAACTATTCTTCTGTTATGGCCACCAAAAGCGGCATTTCAAAAGAAAATCAGGAAGTTTTTTTTTTTCAATTAAATTTGTGTAACTATTGTGCATATTGAGAACTAATTTTAATTTTAGTTATTATAATTGGATCAGTAACCCAAGATACTTATATCGGTTACCCTTATGGGGGGGGGGGTGTTGCACCTAAAAATCGACATCGACATCAAAAGAATTAATCGTAAACATGTCTTTCTGTCTTAAAAAACAGTATAAAATAATTTACACACGCAAATTGGTTTCGTCATAATGGAATATGATGTGTGGATCAATGTCCTTTATGGCCGTCGACAATTCTTCGTGGTACTTCTGTGTGATAAAAAATTGCCGTATTTAATCCAAAAAAACCATTTCTGCCTCTTTAAATTTTACCTTTCTTATCAATTATAGTCGCTTACAACAAAGTTAATGACTTCAACAAAAAGCAGTATTAATTAAAAAACTTTTAAATCCGTTACAATTTCCATCTGACCTTAGGCACAAAACACAAAAAATACACATGCACTTACTTTCAGCTCGTTTCTGCTGACTTTGTCCGCACATTGCACATCCATGTTATTTCTTTTTCTGAACCCACGCAACCATTCATCTCCCAGTAAATTGTTTTTAAAACATTTCACATTTCTTTCCAATTTGTTAAGGTATTTTTGCACCATTTCAAGTAGGTTTGTCCCATCAATTGGAAATTTCCATTGTGCAAACACGTTTAAAACCTGTTGGGAAAGGGAGGTGAAGTTATTTTCCAGATGCAGAGGTCTGCTTTTACATGTTTATAAAATTAAGATACCCCACAAATATTACACAATAGTGATTATCACTGCTTTGATATTTTAAAACTGAAACCTAGTACTAGTGGTTTTTCAATATTTTATTTAAAACATTTATTCCACCTTTAAGAAAATTATGCACTTCAACAAACCGTTTCTTTTCATCTATTGTTAATGCGGTGGGTGCGCCTGCATTCGAAGATTTAGTTTTCCCATTGATCCGATCCAATAAGGTGATTCTCGGAAGGTCGAACCTGATTGCAGCTTGCCTAACGGACTCGCCATCGCCAACTGCCTTGATCACCTTCTGAAATATTTTCTCTTTCCAGCTTTGATGTCTTGCCTTTAGGAGCCATTTTCACTAAATATTACGAAAGAGGTGAAACTTTAATAAAAGAATGGCAAAAGGAATCCTCAGAAAATTGGAGCATACAGTTCAGATTTCACAAATAACTTAGAAAAGCTACTAAAGAACTCCAGTCGCAAATTGAGATTGTAAAAGAGTGGCCAAAATATAGACGACTAGCTTTCGTTTATAGTAAAATTCTTGAGTGTTCACTGAACGGAACCTGCAAAACTTTTTGCACGTCAAAGCCAGTAACCACAAGGCTGTCGTCAGTTTCAGCTTTCTCTTTCATGTCATTTTTTAATTTGCGTGTCTCATTTTTGTTCTTAATGTGGATATCATACTTTTCTTGCAATTGTTTCTTATCAAGAGGGTTCTTGTATTCGATACAGACATCACACTGGTCTTTTTCGAGCTGGTGGAAACCCAAATTAAAGTTATCATAGAAGATTTTGTGGTAGTAATGTTCCTCAACAATACTGTTAGGATAATCCTTTTTGAAGAGCTGGTATATTTTCGAGATGTTTAGATTACTAGCAAGGTATTGGCGTTTTGTTCCCTCTCTGCAAAAGTGACTCTCGACAACGGGAAACTTTTTGATGTGCTGCTTAACTGATTGGAGACAAGTGTCATCATATTTTGTGTTGGTTGGCCCTTTCCCTCTACAATCATCTGAAACGAGACTTCTTTCTTGCTTTTTTTGCAATTGCAGTGCGAACCGTCTTGCGAGATATCCCAAATGTTAGTAAAAATATTGTTTGACAAACGGGTGTTGTATCTAAAAAGTATTTTAGACTGTTTTTTTCTCTTTGTAGCACCTTCTGTGCATAGCACTACTTCGTCACATATCCTTACTTCGTCTCCTATTGTTATTTTCTTTTCTACGTCATAATGTATGCTTAAAAATTAAACAGCCAAATATACATGGTTTCTACTAGATTATTGTTAATCATTTAAACAACATGACGTAACATATGCTATTATGCAAGCTATTAAGTTGATTGACAGATATCTTTGAATAAAATATGGCAAATTGATTGACAGATATATTTTTCTAGAATACATAAAGTAATTACCGTTAGGTGTGAAAATGATAGGCGAAGAGGTAAATAAAAAGCATATTTTGACCATGTGACCAAGTAAGGATAATTTTTTTTTGCCTGATCTGCAAAATCTAACTTTCAAGTCATGTGTAAAAGTAAGATTATCTTTTTGACTGATCTGTAAAATTTAACTTTTAAATCACGTAACCTTGTAGTGGGAATATAAATTTTTGCAAAATTTTTAAATAACTCATACATAATGCATTGTGACCAAATAAGGATAATTTTTTTTACCTGATCTGCGAAATCTAACTTTCAAGTCATGTGACCAAGTAAGGATAAATTATTTTTGACTGATCTGCAAAATCTAACTTTCAAGTCATGTGACCAAGTAAGGATAAATTCTTTTTGACTGATCTGAAAAATCTAACTTTCAAGTCATGTGACCAAGTAAGGATAAATTTTTTTGCCTGATCTGCGAAATTTAACTTTCAAGTCATGTGACCAAGTAAGGATAAATTGTTTTTGACTGATCTGCAAAATCTAACTTTCAAGTCATGTGTCCAAGTAAGGATAATTTTTTTTGACTGATCTGCAAAATCTAACTTTCAAGTCATGTGACCAAGTAAGGATAAATCTTTTTGACTGATCTGCAAAATCTAACTTTCAAGTCATGTGACCAAGTAAGGATTATCTTTTTGACTGATCTGTAAAATTTAACTTTTAAATCACGTGACCTTGTAGTGGGAATATGAATTTTTGCAAAATTTTTAAATAACTCATACGCAATGCATTGTGACCAAATAAGGATAATTTTTTTACCTGATCTGCGAAATCTAACTTTCAAGTCATGTGACCAAGTAAGGATAATCATTTTTTGACTGATCTGCAAAATCTAACTTTCAAGTCATGTGGACCAGTAAGGATAATTTTTTGACTGATGAAAAATCTAACTTTCAAGTCATGTGACCAAGCAGGATAAATTTTTTTGCCTGATCTGCGAAATCTAACTTCAAGTCATGTGACCAAGTAAGGATAAATCTGTTTTGACTGATCTGCAAAATCTAACTTTCAAGTCATGTGACCAAGTAAGGATAAATTTTTTTGACTTATCTGCAAAATCTAACTTTCAAGTCATGTGACCAAGTAAGGATAAATCTTTTTGACTGATCTGCAAAATCTAACTTTCAAGTCATGTGACCAAGTAAAGATAATTTTTTTTGCCTGATCTGCGAAATCTAACTTTCAAGTCATGAGACCAAGAAAGGATAATGTTTTTGAGGACAAAAAATCTGCAAACTTTCAAGATAATCCACAAGTAAGGATAATTTTTTGACTGATCTGCAAAATCTAACTTTCAAGTCATGTGACCAAGTAAGGATAATTTTTTTGACTGCAAAATCTAACTTTCAAGTCATGTTGACCAAGTAGTGACCAGGATCTGATTTGCGAAAAGTCTAACCAAGACAAGGCCTGATCTGGATAATTAAGATTGCAAATCTAACTTCAAGTCATGTGACCAAAGTAAGGATAATTTTTTTTTGACTGATCTGCAAAAATCTAACTTTCAAGTCATGTGACCAGTAAGGATACAATTTTTTTTTGACTGATCTGAAAAATCTAACTTTCAAGTCATGTGACCAAGTAAGGATAATTTTTTTTGCCTGATCTGCGAAATCTAACTTTCAAGTCATGTGACCAAGTGAGGATAAATTATTTTTGACTGATCTGCAAAATCTAACTTTCAAGTCATGTGACCAAGTAAGGATAATTTTTTTTGACTGATCTGCAAAATCTAACTTTCAAGTCATGTGACTAAGTAAGGATAAATTATTTTGACTGATCTGCAAAATCTAACTTTCAAGTCATGTGACCAAGTAAGGATAAATTATTTTGCCTGATCTGCGAAATCTAACTTTCAAGTCATGTGACCAAGTAAGGATAAATCTTTTTGACTAATATGTAAAATCTAACTTTTGAATCACGTGACCGTGTAGTGGGAATACAAATTTTTGCGAAATTTTTAAAGAACTCATACACAATGCATCGTTACCAAGTAAGGATAATTTTTTTTGCCTGGTCTGCGAAATCTAACTTTCAAGTCATGTGACCAAGTAAGGATAAATCTTTTTGACTGATCTGCAAAATCTAACTTTCAAGTCATGTGACCAAGTAAGGATAATTTTTTTTGCCTGATCTGCGCAATCTAACTTTTAAGTCATGTGACCAAGTAAGGATAAATCTTTTAACTGATCTACAAAATCTAACTTTCAAGTCATGTGACCAAGTAAGGATAAATTTTTTTGACTGATCTGCAAAATATAACTTTCAAGTCATGTGACCAAGTAAGGATACATTTTTTTGACTGATCTGCAAAATTGCAAAATCTATTGACTAATCTGTAAAATCTAACTTTTAAATCACGTGACCATTTAGTGGGAATATAAATTTTTGCGAAATTTTTAAAGAACTCTTACGCAATGCATCGTGACCAAGTAAGGATACATTTTTTTGACCACACATCAACATTTTGCTTTTAATTAATGTCAAACCAGAATAATTATCAAAATAATTTTACAACGGAGTTTAAAAAAATTACCAACATCTCTTCGTCATCTTATTTTATAGGATTATATGTAAGCTCGATGTCCAAATTCCCTGATAAATATAACCGTGCCACTTTTCTGTCCTGGTTTGTGCGCTCCCTTCCTTTCACCATATTCCGACCATCATTTTGAATTATATTGACGAATAATTCATAATCTTCGTCTTCTATAGCCGTATTCTATAAGACGGTTCTCGGTTTTGAATACATTTCCAAAAAAGCAGAATAAAAACGTAAAAAATAATAATTTTGCTTTTTCTTCTCATACTTTCTTGTTTTATTTCGTCACGAAAAAAAGCCATTTGCTTCAGAAGTTTTTTTCTGACAATGTGTAGAGCACCTGCGCATGCGTATTATGGTTTCTTCGAGACATTTCTTTAGATATTCAATCACGATTGTTCATCGTGCACTCACTCTTCAAAATATTACATATATATATTAGTGATTTGATTGGTCAGTTAAAGAAATGTAATTTAGGTATATGGTAGGTATTTCACATATTTTAACTCAAGAAACTTTACAAATTGCACAAATAAAAAACGTTTCTCGGTCAATTTTTTACCCATTAAGAATGTTCATAGTTTTAACTAACAAACACTACTCGGTCACGCCTTTTTACTCATTAGAAATGATCATACTTGCATCCAAACACCAAAACACTACTTGGTCACGCCATTTTACTCATAAGAAATATTCCTAATTTGGACCGAAAACTCCAAACACTAATTGATCACATTTTTTTTATCCTTAAAAATGCTCATAATTTGCACCAAAAGACCAAACACTACTTGGTCACGTTTTTCCATTCACTACAAATGTTAATAACTTGGAACAAAAACACCAAACACTACTTGGTCACGCCTTTTTACCCATTAGAAATGATCATACTTTCACACAAAAACACCAAACACTACTTGGTCACATTTTTTTCTTCATAAGAAAAATTTGGACTAAAAACACCAAACACTATTTTGTCACGCCTTTTTAATCATTAGAAATGTTCATGGTTTGGATCCATAAACAATAAACACTACTTGGTCACATTTTTTTGTTCATAAGAAAAGTTCATAATTTCGACCAAACACTACTTGGTCGCTACTTTTTAATCGTTAAAAATATTCCTAATTTGGATATTCGGATCATAAACACTAAACACTACTTGGTCACGCCGCTTTACTCGTAAGAATTTTTCCTAATTTGGACCTCAAACACCTAATACTACTTCGTTACGCCTTTTTTCTCATTAGAAATGTTCATAGTTTGGACCAAAAACACCAAACACTACTTGGTCGCAACTCTTTACTCCTTAATAAACATTCAGATATTTTTCGCATAAAACCCCATCAAATGTTACTTAATCATATCTTTCATTAAAAGCTCTCTTCACTTCCATTATTCGTCCAAAAATTTCTTCGATATTTAAAGAATTTTACGATATATTGAAAGTTCAGGTGCAGAGGAGTTGCTACCTTGCACTTTTGCGGCCGAAACGCCCGACGAGACAGAATAAGATATACCTGTTTCTATTGAGATTTTTTAAAAACATTCAATTTTTTTTAAAGCTTTAGGGTGTACTTTCTTTTGAATCTTAACCCTAAAAATATTATTAAAATTTTTACGGCGATCGGTAACCGGTAAGACCGATTTTAAGGGATCCCAGCCGTGATCAGGATAGGATAGAGTGATCTGTCGAAAACGAAAGTGTCTCAGAACTTGTGACCTGGTTGATGTATGTATCAAAAAACTTCTTTCTTCTACATTTTGACTTGTTATAAGGAGACTTTATCATTACTTTTAGAGATACGAAAGAAACAAGCTGAAAAAATTTCGATTTTTAAAACTTCCACAGATAGATCAATGTGAAAACTAATTTATCTAAAATTATTTAAAAAATAATATCAAATTCGATTCCTATTTTATTAGTTTTTTTGTGCCGCTTCTTAGAAACCGTATACAGTATGTTCTTTACAAAGTTTTTGATAAAAAAAGGGTTCAGACATTGAGATTTCAACCTTTTGTATTACTTTTTGCTAGACGGAACAAAAAAGCGACCATCCATTCACTTTATTAGTTTGCTTGCTTGTTAACACCTTTAAAAAAAAGAGAGATCAACCATAGACTATTTCTTGTATCATTTGTTTATTAACACCTTCACATGAAAGAATGAAATTCATTAGTTTCAACAGCTATAAAGGTGTTACATACAGAACAATACAATAAAAAAAGCAAGTAGAAACCACCTCTAATCTCAAGATCAATCAGAAATAATTTATGCGATTATTCATGCATATATTATGACGTAAAAGAGAAAATAACAATAGGAGACGAAGTAAGGATATGTGACGAAGTAGTGCTATGCACACCTTCCTTTCGTGTTCTTTGTCTCGATGGAGCTTCATTGAGTATTGAGTTGATCAGAAACTGCCTTTGCTTGTTGATATCACATAATTAATGTGAAGTTTCCCAGGATCGTCCTGTAAATTGGTTTCGTCATAATGGAATATGAAATGTGGATCAATGTCCTTTATGGCCGTCGACAATTCTTCGTGGTACTTCTGTGTGATAAAAAATAGCCGTATTTAATCCAAACCCTATCTGCCTCTTTAAATTTTACCCTTCTTATCAATTATAGTCGCTTACAACAAAGTTAATGACTTCAACAAAAAGCAGTATTACTTAAAAAACTTTTAAATCTGTTACAATTTCCGTCTGACCTTAGGCACAAAACACAAAAAATACACATGCACTTACTTTCAGCTCGTTTCTGCTGACTTCGTCCGCACATCGCACAGTCACGTTATTTCTTTTTCTGAACCCACGCAACCATTCATCTCCCGGTAAATTGTTTTTAAAACATTTCACATTTTTTATTCCAATTTGTTAAGGTATTTTTGCACCATTTCACGTAGGGTTGTCCCATCAATTGGAAATTTGCATTGTGCGAACACGTTTAAAACCTGTTGGGAAAGAGAGGTGAAGATATTTTCCAGAGGCAGAGGTTTTTATAAGTCTGCTTTTACATGTTTATAAAATTAAAATACCTCACAAATATTACACAATAGTGATTATCACTGCTCTGATATTTTAAAACTGAAACCTAGTACTAGTGGTTTTTCAATATTTTATTTAAAACATTTATTCCGCCTTTAAGAAAATTATGCACTTCAACAAACCGTTTCTTTTCATCTATTGTTAATGCGGTCGGTGCGCCTGCATTCGAAGATTTAGTTTTCCCATTGATCCGATCCAATAAGGTGATTCCCGGAAGGTCGAACCTGATTGCAGCTTGCCAAACGGACTCGCCATCGCCAACTGCCTTGCTCACCTTCTGAAATATTTTCTCTCTTTCCAGCTTTGATGTCTTGCCTTTAGGAGCCATTTTCACTAAATATTACGAAAGAGGTGAAACTTTAATAAAAGAATGGCAAAATGAATCCTCAGAAAATTGGAGCATACAGTTCAGATTTCACAGATAACTTAGAAAAGCTACCAAAGAACTGAACGGAACCTGCAAAACTTTTTGCAGGTCAAAGCCAGTAACCACAAGGCTGTCGTCAGTTTCAGTTTTCTCTTTCATGTCATTTTTTAATTTGCGTGTATCATTTTTGTTCTTAATGTGGATATCATACTCTTCTTGCAATGGTTTCTTATCAAGAGCGTTCTTGTATTCGATACAGACATCACACTGGTCTTTTTCGGGCTGGTGGAAACCCAAATTAAAGTTATCATATAAGATTTTGTGGTAGTAATGTTCCTCAACAATACTGTCAGGATTATCCTTTTTGAAGAGCTGGTACATTTTCGAGATGTTTAGATTACTAGCAAGGTATTGGCGTTTTGTTCCCTCTCTGCAAAAGTGACTCTCGACAACGGGAAACTTTTTGATGTGCTGCTTAACTGATTGGAGACAAGTGTCATCATATTTTGTGTTGGTTGGCCCTTTCCCTCTACAATCATCTGAAACGAGACTTCTTTCTTGCTTTTTTTGCAATTGCAGTGCGAACCGTCTTGCGAGATATCCCAAATGTGGATAAAAATATTGTTTGACAAACGGGTGTTGTATCTAAAAAGTATTTTAGACTATTTTTTTCTCTTTGCAGCACCTTCCTTTCGTGTTCTTTGTCTAGATGGAGCTTCATTGAGTATTGAGTTGATCAAAAACTGCCTTTGCTTGTTGATATCACATAATTGACGTGAAGTATCCCAGGATCGTCCTGTAAATTGGTTTCGTCATAATGGAATATGAAATGTGGATCAATGTCCTTTATGGCCGTCGACAATTCTTCGTGGTACTTCTGTGTGATAAAAAATAGCCGTATTTAATCCGAACCCTATCTGCCTCTTTAAATTTTACCCTTCTTAGCAATTATAGTCGCTTACAACAAAGTTAATGACAACAAAAAGCAGTATTTTTTAAAATACTTTTAAATCCGTTACAATTTCCGTCTGACCTTAGGCACAAAACACAAAAAATACACATGCACTTACTTTCAGCTCGTTTCTGCTGACTTTGTCCGCACATCGCACAGTCACGTTATTTCTTTTTCTGAACCAACGCAACCATTCATCTCCTGGTAAATTGTTTTTAAAACATTTCACAGTTCTTCCCAATTTGTTAAGGTATTTATGCACCATTTCACGTAGGGTTGTCCCATCTCTCACTCCAAATTTCTTGACGTCAACTCAACGTCAACTCAAAGAAGCGAAAGTCATCCCGTCTTCAAAAATAAGGGCTCTCCATTTGATTTCAAACTACAGACCCATCTCTCTTCTTTCAAACATCAACAAAATTTTCCAAAAACTTATGCACAGGCGGCTAAAAAACTTTTTTGATCATTCTAACTCTATATATCCTTTACAATTTGGTTTTCGTTCCAATCATTCAACTGAGACAGCTCTTCTTTACTACTAAAACAAAAATTTCTAAAGCTCTTGATGGTGGTGAGTATGGATGTTCTATCTTTATCGATTTGCAAAAAACCTTTGATACGGTCAATCACTCAATTCTGCTGTCAAAATTCGATTTTTATGGCATTCGTGGCAAAGCTCTTGACTGGTTTCGTTCTTTTTTTCTGGTAGATCACAATTCGTGTCAGTATCTGGTAAAAACTCAAGATCAAAACCTATGGAACACGGTGTCCCGCAAGGCTCTGTCCTTGGCCCTTTACTTTTTCTTCTTTATGTGAATGATCTCCACATTGCACTTCGATATGCATTGGTCAATCTTTTTGCTGATGACACTATGTTATTTTTTTCAAACGAATCTCTAAAACCAATTTCAAAGCAAGCCAATATTGATCTAAAACTGTTGATGAATTGGCTGAAGGCAAACAAAATATCTCTGAACAGCAAGACTGAGCTTATGATCTTCCGTCCAGTCAGAAAGAATATCAACTACGATTTAAAAATTTAAATCAATGGTCATCGCCAATATCTTGGCGTGTATATTGACGAGTATCTGAACTGGAAACACCACGTTGATTTTGTATGTAACAAATTAAAAAGAGCCAATGGGGCTCTGAGTAAACTTCAACATTATGTCAACAAAAAAACCTTAACATCATTATAGTTTCCTCTTTTCCATTGTCACCTTTCGTACGCAGCCCAAATTTGGGGCCAACGTCAAACTATTCATGCTAAACGAGCTCTTGTTCTCCAGAAGCAAGCTCTTAGAATTGTGTCCTTCTCTGATTTTCGTGCACATTCGTTTCCCTTGCTTTTGGACTTTAAACTTCTTTCCTTTTTTGACTTTGTCAAATACTTAAATATAATTTTACTGTTTAAACTTTTAAATCACAAGCCACCTCTTCCTCTTCTGCAAAGTATTGAATATAGGCGTCTAAATGATACTGACCGTCATAATGTATTTTGTTGTAAGTCTGGTCTTTTAAAAATTCCTAAAGTAACTACAGTGACATATGGTGATTACTCAATTTTATACCAATCTATTTCGATTTCGAACGAAATACAAAAATACCTAGCATATTAATTACGACATTTCTACACTAACGGCTAAATCGCGAAATTAAATTCCGGGAAATTCGATTTTTTAGAGGAAGAAGACGGCGATGAAGTTTAATCATGACTTATCATAGAAACATTCATCTTTGATGTTATTATTTTGTTGTTAAAGTTTGTTAATGTGACCGAAATTGTCTTGAATGTCGATGAAACTTATGAAAAAACTTTTTCTCTGTAAAAAGAATTCTTTTGAAATTTCTCAATGGCGAAATTAAATTCCGCAAAAATTTTTTCTCGCGAAAATTTCTTCCCTTAAGGTAACAATTTATAGGAAGCATTTGATATCCAACCTTTAAATTGAAAAAAGTATTAACAGTTTGCAGAAACCATCAAGATTTTTCTTAAATTTTTGGTAATTTTTTAAGCCAATTTCACCATTTTTTCTGACTTTTTATTTTAGAATTTTTAGTTCATTGAAAAGCTAGATTTACAAGCTTTCAGAAAATATACATTGTCTCTTAGAAACAAATCGCTGAAAGGTTATCACCATTTTAAAGTTTTAGCTTTTCACTTTCCCTATTGTGTTTATGGATTTATTCTGAAAGGGTTTCCAAACTGTTTGGTTGTTATCTTTCCCATAGAAATTGTGTATGACTCTGGCAGTTATATCAACTTCTAGAAATCATAATTTTATTTTATTTGCCACATCCTCACTTGTAAGTTTATTCTTTATACTGTTGCATCACTAGAGGGTAACTTTGGTTATCTTGAAACAGAAGACCTTTTCTGGTCTGAAATTCATTATTAAGCTAGCGTTTTATTAAAATCATGTTTTGACTTCTGAATGGTTATTTTGATGACCAGAAAAGTTTGTATTTCGGAGGCAATGTACCTTGAGTTGCCTTTTTTTCAATGTACTGGCTATCTTTGACATTAGAGGCTGTATAATTACATAAAAAGTTTATTATCTCTTGAATTTCCAGGTGGGGAAATAATAAATAAATTTTAAACAATTGCTTTCATATTGGTTGCGATATCATGTAAATATGAATTTTCTATTTCTATAAATTAATCCAAAGGGTAAATTATGTACATTTTTCCTACATATAAACTAAAAAATATGAAAAGTGTTTATAAAATTTAAAATGTTAAAAAATCACTGGCATGGTATTTAGTAGTCTCAAAGGATCAAGAAATTTGGTCAAGAAGTGAAAACTTGAGAATGTGAATTTTCAGATCTAATGATAGGCTTAAGTAATTACGGTAATTAGAATATTCAGTCAAAGAATTAGTATGTAAACTATACGGTGATAAAAAATGTTATTCAATATATAAATTTAAAATATGAAATATAAACAATTCCCTACATGAGAATTCAAGAGATAATTAACTTTTAATTATTCAGCATCTATGGCTGAGTGCCAGTATAAAAGAGACTAAGAAGGGTAACTCAGTTGAGGTGTCTCCTCCTATCAAGTGAGGATGTGGCAAATAAAATTGAATCATGATTTTTTAGAAGTTGATTAAAACTATCTGGACGATTAGATAGTCTTTCTTTATAATAACAAACAATGTCATCAGAATCAGAAGGATTGGCCAAGGTAAGAATATTTTTGAAGTCTTTTGTCTGGGACTTTTGTGTAATAAATTTTAATTGTTGTCTCATTTTTAACCCTTTAACTGCCGATGTTCATGGACATGGCGTATCTTCAAATTTTGACGATGTGCGTATTTTCAAAATTTTTGGAATAAAATCCACTTGTTACAATCTAAGCATTCATTATTTTTATTCCTGTAAATATGACAAAAATTTTATTTGAAAAATGGAAAAATTTCAGATATTTTTTTTATAAACATTCAATTTTTCTTTAAAAATATTACCCAAAAAAAGTGAAAAACCATGCAGTTACTCCACTTTGGAGTGACTGTTTTTAAGATTTTCAGTTGCTATACCACCACAGTACTAAGTGTCATAGTGTTCAGATAATAACTGCTTGACCCCCCCCTGTTATGAATACAGTAATGCTAGACATTTTGGTACAATTATGTAGCTAAATTCTTTTACTTTAGGTTGTTTCTTTCTTGGAGACATTGGACGTTGAAGAACACGTTATTGATAATTTTAAGAAAGAAAAGGTTTTAAACTTTATTACATAATGTACTTTCTTTATTATGATATTACTTTGTGACAAGCCATTCAACCAGTGATTTCCAGCTTATTGATACATGGAATCTCTCTATCTGGACTACCCTCTATTCTCAAATATCTTAACTCTCTCTCTGGCAAAAATCTGTTCTATGAAGATTTGTAGCTGCTGTAAGACACTTTTTAGATTTCAAATAACCCTGCACTCAAAATTAGCCAAAAACTGTCTTTTGTATAGCTTTTTTTTTAGAAGTTCTTAGTGTGTTCAAGACGGAGAGATGCTACTGTACTACTGTACTGTACTAGTTTTTATGTCAATTTTGTGTAGTAACTGCTCAAATTTTTGGTAAATTTCGAAAACTTTGCCGAAATTATAGAAATTAATTAATTAATTTTTTTTTATTATATTCAACTCCTTTTTGTAGCATCCTTTTTTATTCTATACAACTTGACATTGAAGCCATTTTACACGCAACAGATTAAATTTTAAAAAAGAATGGACTAACAGCAGATGGTGACATCATCAGAATTCGAGTTTTTTGTTCTAAAGCTGACAATAATGAAAGGAAGTATGAACTTAAAAGCTACCTTCAAAACAACAAAACGTCAATCAAAGCAAGAAGAATCGCCTAAAACCTCTTCAAAGAGATTGCACCTAAGTTGGGAACATTTCGACAGACAGAAAAATAAATTTGCTATCGTAAAGGCTGAAAAGGGAGGTGGATCAAGAAGTGAAAAATTTAGTCAAGACACCACCAAACAAGAACTTTTCAATTATTGTGTTAGAATTTTCTGGACTGGGGGAAGAAAAGAACATTTTCCTAATGAATGTCACATGATCATCGCAGATTATAAGGATGATCCTATCCCGGACATTTATCATGATAGCCCTTATACCTTTGGTGGATATCTGGACCTACATAAAATGGCAAGAACTCGCATATTTTTTCAGACAAAACCTAAGATATTTTCTGCAAGCCTTCCAATAGCAACACCACCGTCACATCATTACATACCTGAATCCAGAAGATCGCTTGAAGCTCCTGAAGTCCTGGCAGATACATCACAATCAAGTACTTTGCCAAACACCACACCAAACAGAGCAATGAACAATTCAGATCTAAATGCAAGGAGGGCACTGATTGAAGAGCAAAATAAAGCATATGATGAGGCACTTTTGATTGATCAAAGAAAGGAAAAAGAAGCTGAAGAGGCTCTACGTTACGAAGAAGAACTGGAATTTCGTAATGAAAGAATCAGAATAGAGGAACAACAAGTACTTCTCCGAGAAGAAGAACGGCTCGAGCAATTAAGACAATCAAGGCTATCAAGAGTTCCTTCAGAACTTTCATTGGAAGACGAACATATTGTAGTGGCAGTCCGTCACCCAACTCTGAAAATACAAGCCAGATTCTTTAAGCCAGATTCATCTATGACCGCTGTGTATGACTGGATAGGAAGTTTGTCTCTCAGGCCAGAACACTTCAACCTGTACAACGCAGAAAGACGAATTGTTCCTCCTTCATTAAAGATTGAGACAGGTGTTTACAACATGAATGAAGTTGATCATGAAATCTTGATGTCGCCTACTGGCACTGTAGCATTTAGAGGTTTTGGTACCTTACAGGACCCCCCCTACAAATCAAGCAAGTTTACCTACTGTCCAGGCCCCTCTTTCAAACCGTGGAAGTCTACCTACTGGTCAGGACCCCCCTTTAAATCGTGCAAGTTTGCCTACTGGCCGAGACCCTTTAAATTTTGGCAGCTCACCAACCAACAAAAACCCCCTTCAATTAAAAGATGGTTTCGAAGAGAAACGAAAGGAAGCATTACAAGAACTAATTGATGATTCATTCAGTGGCACTTTAATTCGAGATGACATATATAACAGCTTTATCAAACTTTATTCAGAGGAAAAACCAGATTTGTACCAACGATTGGTCCTCAAATTAGAGAATAAAAAAGCAAGTGGAGGTAGAGTTGCGAAGGATGCTTTTTCCTGCTTCTTTGATGAATTGAAAAATCGCTTCGAAGGGAGCAGAGAGATTGTCCCACATAGCCGACTAAAAGATGCAGAAGTCATTGGTCGAATAATAACACACTCGTTCATTTTGTTTCAAATGTTTCCAATCATGCTATCCAGAGCAACCATGAAGTATTATCTCTTTGGTACTGTAAACACAGAGTTGCTGGAGTCGTTTTTTAATTTCCTACCAGAACGGGAAGAAATAACTTTGTCTGATTTCAATGAGAAATCAGCCTTACATACGACTACTGCCATCAGAATTCTTTCAGAATTTAACATTTTTGAAAGCCCCAAGGAAGCAAACCTAACAAGGCTGTGTCAAGAAGCAGCCCATGTTGCATTGGTGCAAGCACCCTGCTTTCAACTGCAGTCAATTGTAAGGGGCATGTCTTTTTTTTAAACTTGTCCTCTTTGTTATTGGAAGAAATCTATGTACGAAGCAAACCAACCAGCGAAGCAATACATCTACTTGTCAATGCAGAGTCTAATCATGAGCAACGTATCATCACGTGGCTCCATCGTTATATATCTGCATGCAATGAAAATGAGTTATCCCAATTGCTTCGATTCATAACAGCGTCAGCTTCGATGATGACAAATTCCAAAATAAAAGTCATTTTTTGTAATCTACCGGTAGATTATCTTAAACCAGGATCTCAGACATGCTTTGGCGTACTTTATATACCACGACAATATTCGTCATTCACACAGTTAACAAACAACTTCAACAAGTACATTCAGAACTATACTCCATCACAATGGCAATTGGAGGATGATGATAATGACGAGTAAAAAAAGAAAGGTTTTTATTATGTTAGAAATTTTTATTTTATCGACACTTGTGTTATTGACTAGGCAAATTTAGGAAGAAATCAGTCTTAATGAAAAAATGAGAGATCTACAGGTTTTTAAGCAAGAATTCTTTTAATCAGAATATCAAATACACAATCTGCGAAGATTCTTAAAGATCTATTTTCTAACCTAATGTTGCTTTGATTTTATTTGGAATTAGTAATAAGTTCTATGAAGTACTCATGTTCCAAAAAAAACTGATACCTACTGCCTTTATATTCTATAAAATGTTTTTAGCATTCAATGGTTCTATTTTGTACAGGGTGTCCCTAATTAAAGTATCGAGTCGAAACAGAACTATGAGTAGAAAGTTTTATGTGCGTGTTCAAAAAATTGTATTTTAAGCTCTCCCTCTTTTTTCTTTGTCATTACGATTAATTTATTACGCACGAGCGAGCGCAGCGAGCGAGTGCGATTCTTTTGGCAAAAGCGCGGGAAAAAAAAGCTGATATGCGGGGTGATAAAATCGATTTTTCAGCTTTTTTAGCCTCGTTTCCATTCAGACTTTCGTCGTCGTGTGCAACTGTCTTAAGTCCCAATATGGAGAATTGTCACCTGCACCCGACTGTCTGTTGGAAGCATTACGTAATGGATTTTTTCCAAATCTCTTTGTAAATCGAGCTCCGGCGTGATAAACAGTAGGGTGTTTTTTTACGAGGATGAAGACGTCATTTCTTCGAGAAACGTCGGGGGAAAATATAAGTATCCTTCTCGATCGGGACACGTCGCCTGGTTCGGAAGCGTATTGTTGATCGGACCATACTGCTTTCTAACAGTCAAAACAAAGATGGCGGCAAAAATAAACAACTGGTTGCCGAAAGCATCCAACGAGGACCTTTTTTTAAATATCTGTTTCCCAGACATAGCCTTCCTGGAAAATTTGATCTGTTGGCCGAATATTTCAAAAATCTTATTCCTAGAAATGAAGATCTTTAATCTCAAAGTATCTTTCCTAGAAAATTTGATCTGTTTCCACAATTTTCAGAATTAAAATTTTGATCTGTTTCCCCAAATAGGATATCCGTTCCCCTCTCCTGGAAATTTTTCTTTGCTTTTTATGCTTTAATGAGTTGAATTGGATCATGATTTTTGTGTGATTGTTACAAGAAATTGTTGATGATGAAGTTTTCTTATTATTCATTCCTGGATTTGATGTTTCGTTTGGTTTGGCATGAGAGATGCATGAAACATCAAACTAGCCTGGATATCCAGGCTGTAAATTATTTCACAGTCTAGTTTTAGATATTTTATGTTCTGATTTACAGCCTGGTCTCCCTAGAGCGATTTGCATTCTCTTTAAGAGAATGCAGTCCGCTTGCTTGCGCTCACTTCGCTAAAACCGTAAGGGCCAATCTACACGGTGTTGAGCAATTCTAAAGCAAAAATAGGATAGTCCTCCAGCTGCTAGTGAAGATAGGGCTTTCTGTTACACGAAAACATGAAAAAGAAGAAAACAGAGGCAAGTTCATTTTCCAAGAAAACATGGTTGGTCATGATAATGCATGCAAACTTTTTTATGGACTTTGGTGTAATCTTTGGATGTTTTTAATAGTTTTAGATCTTGTAAGACTGCTTTTTATTAATTTCTGTTTTGCTGCCCTGGGTTGGCTAGGAAACATGGGTTTTCACTTTCATTCTCTAGGGAGACCAAGCTCTATAATTTAAGAACTTTGTATGTTGAGGTAAATTTTGTTTTTTCTTAAATTTTGAGCTCGGATATCCAGGGTATATAAATACTTGCAACATCAAAAAAGTTTGAACTCACTTTATGATGGTCAGATGGTAGTCTAGATAGAGATGCGGTACCCAAGGAAATTGTTCTGGTTGGATATGAACTGGTTAGCTTTAATGTAAAAATTTAAACCTGGAGTAAAATTTACTGATTGATGATTGAATTTCCCTTGGCGTTTTTAAAATGCTACGTGGAAACCTTAGGTTGTGAATTTGGATATTTTCTTCCACATGCGTTTGAAACGTGGAAAACTTTTGGTTGTGAATTTGGCATTTCTTCCAAGTGGCGTTTTTTAAAACGTGGAACTTTTTGCTGTGGAATCTGGACCATTTTTTTCTTCCACGTGCTTTTAAAACGTGGAAATTTTTGCTGTGAATTTGGACATTTTCTTCCCTGTGCGTTTAAAATGTGGAAAACTTTTGTTGTGAACTTAACATTTTCTTCCGCATGCATTTAAAAAAATGTAGAATAAGTTTTGCTGTCAGGCAATACTAAAAAAATGTAGTGTTTTCGGAATTTTTCAAAGAGGATGTCCTGTTGAATAATTATGTAGTCCAGCCATAAACAATGATAGAGCCATGCATAATTACAGTATCATGCATATTGTAATAATTATGCATGGTTTTATCATTGTTTTTTCTGCTGGACTACATAATTATTCAACAGGGTGGCCTCTTTGAAAAAAGGTCTATTGAAATAGAACTTTAAAGATAACTTTTATGTACAAACAGTATGAAGTAAGCCCTGAATATACTAATGTATTAACTGCTAACTAAAATTTAAAAGTTTTCTTTCAATAAAAGTACATAACTTAAAGTTTCGTGCTTCTGCACTTGTTCAAATGTACAAGAGAAAAATCTGCGTACTGTATGTAAAAGTAAAAAAATTGTTTAGAAAAATGAGATGATTGGGTAATTAAAAACTACTAACTAACAAACAATTCTTGATTTACAAGTGGGAATATCTAACCAAACTACTTTGATAGCTTAAAAATGCTCCAACTTGATTTTTTTTAGAATGAACTATATAGATGAACCCATAGTCTGCGGCCAGATCAGAAAATTATTATTTTTCATCCGGTTGGTTTCCAGAAACGCTACAATTTCGCCTCAATTGAAAATTTTTTCAAGCAATATCCTGGCATGAAGACTTTTTTTCTTTTTGGAAATTATGCTGAATGATGTGACATTTTTTGCTTTTGCAGCATGCTTTTGAAAATTATAAAATCCCTTCTGCTAGGGGAATTTTTCCGTTGACGTTCTTAGATTATGAAAATGTTTCCCAGTATATGGAGATGAGATTTTTTTTTCTTCTTTTGCTTACCTTTTTTTATAAAGAACCAGAAAATTTGCGAACCTCGACTGTTCTTATTTTTTTTGCACTTGGAGGCCTCTTCATGTTCTTATTAATAGATGTTAGTGGGTATTTTTAGAACCCAATTTTTTATACTTGGACCGCTTGAAATTGAGTAGTTTTCAGGCTCAGCATTGTTCGACATTGTTCTTTTTTTTTGGCGAGTTTTGAGCCTCGTTGTTCTGATAAAATTGTTCTTATATTAAAAAAGTGTATGTTTGAAATTATGAAATTATGAAATTGTTTCCCTGTTTTGAAAGTTTTTTACTTTTTGACATGTATTTCAAAAATTATGGATGCTATAATTTTTTACCTTTTTTCAATATTTTATATATATTTAAACCTTTTTTCCAATATTTTATATATGAAAGTTTTGCAAAATATTTTTGAAAATATAAATTTTTCTTTGGTTTTGTCGTATCGGGTTTTCCTCTGAGACTATTTATTATTGAAATTTGAAAGATATTATTCAGTCTTGTAAATACACCATAAGAAGAAGGTCTTGAATTCCTTCCACACAACAATTGGAGCTTCCACCGAAATCGAATTTGGATATTTTTGTATTTTGTGAGACATTTGGGTTAATTTTTTTTTTGAGAAATCTTTTTTGATGTTTGTATTTATGTTTTGTGAGGCTCATCGGTTGTTTTATTGATCGCGATTCATTTTTGTTTGGAGAAATTCATATTTTTTTGCATTTTTGATTTGAGATTCAATTTGATTTTGCATGTCATTTGAAATTTTGGGTATGGCGGCTGGTCGAGAATTCCTAACATAACCGAAATTTTGTGGAGAATGAGGTTAGTTTTTACGTTGTGGATTCCGCTTCGAGGCATGTTGCGTGCAACGGGCAAGAATGATACAAAGACTTTATGTGCTGACCGATCCGTCGTCGCATTTCACTCGGCCGAACAGATCTTAGCCGATAACAACCTCACGTATGCAACGTAAAAGATGCGTTAAAAGAAAGTTTGCAGGGACGATTAACAAGAGAACCTTAGAAACCAAACTTCGGGGATTAGTTTGGAAGAAAACTTAAAGGTAACACGTTGTCCACGATTTACGCTGTTATACGAGATTATACGGGTTGTCAGATGCAGACACCAGCAAAACGCGCTTGCCCAACCACGTGGTCAATAACTCTGGAGGATTCCTATCGAAAAGAAGCCAAATTTTCCAGTTACGAATTCCACAGGACTGGAACATTGATAGAAGTTTGAAAACTCGATTTTATGGAATCAGTACTATTCACCATCGCCCCAGACAGGACACTGCTACCAACTACAATGTGAGACCGCGTAGATAAGCTAGAGAAAATGTAATGACTCTTTGCACTAAATCGCAATATGGGCAACAAACCAAAAAACTCAAAAACCTACATGTCCGTTTGTCCAAGAAAGGACACGATGCTGCACGTTGCTTCAAGAAAAAAAGTGTTAATTGTCAGAACTGGGCAATATTTCGAAATTCTGCCCAGAAAACAAATCTGAGACAGGGGCGTAGAGATGATGTCCAAGCCTGCTCCGCGTACTATTATCAAGATAAAACTGTGGAAAGACGTTGACTTTTTGTACGGTACGGGTTCAACAGGTCACCAATCATGAACGACAAGACTTCGAGAAGTACCAAATAAACCACCACTCCAAAAGTCGAACGCTCAGGTACCCGCAGTCGACGGCACACCGTTCATTTATGGTATTACTTATTTGAATCTATCGTTCCCATCAAGTGACAGTAATAGACATAGACAATACACATTGAGTATGAAACCATCTCATTTCATCTAACGTGATCAAATATTTATGGTGCCAGACGGAGGAGAATTAGAAATGTGAAAGAGACATTGAAAAACTCTACACT